>NC_066362.1:196037415-196074915 GCF_013377495.2 Cygnus atratus | reverse complement strand
TGTTGTATATAATTTTGTGTGACACTAATACAAATTGTGGGATAAATATTTTGCTTTTCCATTGGGATGTATCAGCTACTTAACTGAAACAAACTACATTCCACAGTTCATGCTTATTGTTCAACTTATTGAATAAATGAATGCATCTCTTAAAACCTGCTAAAAAATTAATCACCTTTAGGATGCACAAGACAATACTAGCTTTGGTACTGCATGCATTCCTTTGGCACAGAATTACTGTATAATGTTTAAAGACAGCTGTTTCTCCAAAAGCCAGAGAAGGCAGGACAGATGGATGGGCAGAGGCAATGCAAATTCCTTAGAGGGCTTTATCAACTGCTTGCCATTTTTGAAAGGTAGAAGATAATAATTTACAGTGTAGCACAGATTATATTATACAGTCAGTGTAACTAGTTTGACTTGGTAAAAGGATCAAGTCTTTTAATATTTGCACTAATGCATCTACCCTCTTCTTCCACTGAGATGACTCATTTCCACCTCTATGTTTTGTAATATCTGAAAAGTGCTATTTCAAGGACACAAGCCTACTTCTCTTCAATAGGAAACAATCAAACAGTCATTAAAAGCAACACACATGACAGTACAAGACACTGGAAATAACACAAAGTCAATGTTATATCCTTTCATATCACTTCTATTGCTGCCCACATGACATTGCTCTTTGTGCCATTATATGAAGTAGAAGAATGAATGGGCCAGGCTTTTTTTTTTTTTTTTTTTTTTCCTTTCTGTGTGTGTGTGTGTCTTTCTGTGTGTGTGTGTGTGATAAGAGTTCTTGCACTGAATACTGAGGTTTCAATATTAAATTATAGTTTATGAGCAAGAAAGCAACCACATGTGATATTCTGGAAAATTACAGAGTAGTTAGATGTGACATAAATTTATTATTATGCAGCCATATGCAAAATAAGTACTCTTCCATTCACTGTCTTCTCATTAAAGCAGCTCTGTGTGGTCTCCTTGTTACTTAAACCATGATTCATTAAGTCACCCTAGCTATGGCATAGAGGTAAACAAAACTGTGCACACGGGAGGTAAGCTACAAAGCACACACAGATATCCGAACAATAGAGTGTAAATGCACATAGCCATATGGCTGAGCTAACATTGTGTTCCAGCACTTCATGCATTCACAAGTGTTTAAAATGACTGTTTGATTTGTTTTAAAGAGCAAACTATTTCAGACTAAATATAGAATATGCATGTTGTGATGAAAATTCAAACTCAAAAGGTTGACATCATTTAATCCCACTCCAACTTTTTTTCAATTTTTACATCTAGCAACTATTATCCAAGAGAAAAAAAAATCTTAAAACACAGTTGCAGGGGAATATATAGATGAAAAACCTTTATCATACATGAAAAATGATTCAGGTATGTGATTTCTTTAAAATGTATGAGATT
Organism: Cygnus atratus; assembly: GCF_013377495.2. Classification (NCBI taxonomy): domain Eukaryota; kingdom Metazoa; phylum Chordata; class Aves; order Anseriformes; family Anatidae; genus Cygnus; species Cygnus atratus. The sequence goes on along the minus strand of NC_066362.1, from coordinate 196,073,490 downwards.
TAAGAAATAGGCGTTTGACAATTTTCAATTTGGTATTCCAGTGTCCCCGTCCATGTTCATTTTGTGTGTATTGGTGACAGGATTTTCATGATATTTCTGCAAACAAAGAATCCAGATATAGGTTTCAAACTAAAAGCTAGGAATTCTCTTTCATTTAGATGGTTTGAAAAACTAAAGACTGAAAAAGTACAAACTATGGCAAGGCATCTTACTATTGAAATACTTATCAGGACTGAGATAGGGAGAAAGGGTTACCTTGGGGGAGAAAGAAACATATGCACAATTTAGAATAGAGGCAGAAGATCCAAATGTAGATGAAGAAACCTTCCAGTAGGCTAGTAATAATTTATATTTTAAAGTAGTTTAGTACCTTTTGGAAGACTTGAGAAGGAATTCAGGGTTCTCCAGCTCTGGCAGTTGATAGATTTGCACAGCTCAACTAAAAGATCTCAGATACCATTTGAGGCAAACATTGGTTAATGTATCTTGGAATGAAGGACAGAGAGAAAAAGAAACACTAAGAAAGAGGAAAGAAGAACAACAGATGGCGTAGCCAAACTAGAGCCAGCAGCATAAACTGCAAGGGAAACAAACAAATCCCAAAGGCTGTGAGTAATAAATTTGCACAGTGGGGAACACACTGTTCTGGAGAAACTTCAGTCAGAAAACAAACTGTGCATCAATTGAAGGCTTTGTGTTTAGTGCTAGTTGTCCTAGCTGATTTTCAACGAGCTTTAGATATTTAATATTTTTTTCTCCATACAAGTCTGTTTTGAGATTTGCAAGCAATTTAGTATGATGGAGGCAATATGTTGATTCAGAGTCAGCTGAGAATAGCTCTGCTTGAAAGCAAATGTCTGCCTACTGCCAAGCTGTGCGTCAATGACCTGGTACCAGGTAAGGTCATACTTGATCACTCATTTTTGAAAGAGGAGTTATAAGACTTGATTCTAACTTTACAATGAGGTAGTACAGATATGAAACGTGTTTTATAATAGCATGAGGAAAAAAAAAAAGAGCAATAATTTTGCAGTACTACCGTATTTTTTCATCTTGGCAAGGCCATACCTTCCTTTCATGTAGTTTATACTTCAATTCTAACAAACACACTGTAATGATGTAACACTGCAGGTGACAGGGTCATATAGACCCATACAGACAGATGTAAGCTTGTGATCATAGTTATACTAAATGAGGTGGCTACATCTCAGTCACTGCACGCTCTTAACACAATTAGGATACGTGCCCCAGAAGATAAAACAACACTCTTGCCAAAGCTGGTATTTTGATTTGAAAAACAACAACAAAACAACAACAACAACAAAAACATCAAGTTGCAGTAAATTAGAGGCTGTTAGATAATATGGTCCTTATGTGTAACGTGGACAAAGATGTGACGTTATCTGCTGTTTAAGATCTCACTTCTGAGGACAACTAAAAAGTGCCCCTGGACAATAAAATATAGAAAACAATTTAAAAACATTCAAAAAAACCTGACTGCACTGAGCAGTGTCCTACAAACAGAGACAATAACATATGAAAAGGAAGGAAAGGTAAATAGGCAGGTCATTAAGTGTCAGAGTATGGACATATACATCAGAATTCACAGAAGAGAAGCCATACTACACTGTCTTCCAGAGAGGACAACATGAACCTGACAGACTATCCAGTACACCTGCACAGGGGCAGATGGGGCACTGGACCTGTAGGAGACCATACTTTTTTGGACAGGTTTTTGAAGGTCAAGCAAGATTTCTTAAAGAATCTCAACTTGCCTTAGATATATAAAGCAATTCATTTGAGCCCATGTCTACTTCAAGGTGAGCTGAACCCCAAACTCCAGACTTTGTAGTGTTATACCAATTTGATTGCAATAGATTGCAGTTTAGACTACTTCACTTGTACAGATTGGTATCTAGACCTAGGTATTTTAACATGGAGCTGAGTCCTACCTTGATATTTCCCTCATCTATTGTTAGCGCAAGTGTATGCTTCTGTTACCTAACTCAGACATCTAGTTCTTCTGACACATCACTTAGTACATGAGGCAATTGTAAGGTGCTAACATATAACAAAGTAAAGGAGGTGTGCACCATTTCATACTGGCAGACTGGAGACTGGGTGAATACCCTTGCACATCCCATTTGACACTAGATACTTATGTAGACAATTAAATTGACTGTGAGGGCATATGGCATTGCTAGCTGTATTACAGCTAATCTCATAAATTGCCTTATTGAACTGATAGTGAACTGAGAGAGAGACTGACACTTCTCAAACGAAATTCATTCTTCTGAAGCAGTATCTAAATTAGGTCATTGCTGTGAACTATGGATGACTATATCTCTCAAATGAGTATAGAGGAAATTAGGATGATTTAAGGTAAAAGGAGACATTGAAAGAGAGATTAGTTGAATCACAAGTTTTTAGTCAAGGCTACAAGGGCAGCTGTAGTGAAGCTTAAGAAATCAAGAATTTAGGGTCCCATTACTGCACTGTTAAAATCAATAGCTTTTTTTGTCACTTATTTTAATGGGAACCAAATTCAAGTAATATTTTGAATCAATAGGATTTTTTTTTCAATAAAATGGCAAATAGCAAAACTGATTTGTAAATGCAAATGTATGTATATTATGAACATAATAACAAATAAGTTTTTAAGGTTATACACTTCTAAAATCTTTACAGTACAGGACAGAATAACAACTGCATGAGGTAAGGACTGAAATTGCAATCTCTGACATTAGGTGACAGTTTTAAAAGCTCAGTGAGTGGCAGAAAAGGCCCTTATACCTGCAAATAACCAGTGTACTACCATTATCTGGAGAGAAAAAGACTATGAAAACAGCAGGAAACTACACGCCATTTAATTTAGCTCCATAAAAAAAAAAAATAATGTAGTAAACTATTTTTAGTGTTCAAGAGGATTTGTAGAAAAACTACCTGACAAAACACAAAAGGACCACAAACAGCCACCACAACTTTGCAGAAGACTGTTGAGCACAGGGAACTAGAACATTCACAGTTCAATCTGTCCAGGGCCAAAGAACAGATATACAGCAAATACCCTCTAGGTGGCTTCACTGTCAGTGTTTATTTCAGATAGCATTGTGAGATGCATGGAGTGACTCCATAACATAGGACTTCTTATCTCAGAGGATATCAATCAACAATCAAAATATCCCCCAAAACAATGGAGACTTAAAGATTCAATGTAAAAACATTCTAAAGAAGATATATGTTTTTCACACTTAGCAACTTAGCAACCATCATCATGATTATGATTTCTGGTGTTGTCTTCAGTCTCTTTAGTAATTGACATTGGGATTTCAGCTTTGCACTTTGAAATTTTACTGTCTGTTGGACCTCATTGCTCTGATGTGTAACCTTAATTTTAGTTTGTTTAATTTCACGTCCCTTTCCTCTTTGAAGTTAAACAAATTCCTTTGTTCATTGTAAAAAAACAATAACAAAAAACACACACAATAAAACACAACTGAATAATTTTCCCTTGAATATTATGCTATATTTTATGTCATGTTAGACCTGCCTGTTAATAATTTTGCAATCCTATAGGTAAGATGGAAGAAGCTATCAAAATTCTACCTTCAACTTAAAATTGAAGAGCACATTCAAAAGTGAGGTAATGATATCAGTTAATCTTCTGACAGTAAATATGGATTGATAATGAAAGCAGGAATAAAGTGTACCAAACTAGAATAACTCTCTTAATGACAGGAATCTGTTTTTCAGCGTAATTCACAATTTTAAAACAGAATAGTGTTTAAATAAACACCTGTTGTCTGTTGTGGAAAATCAGTATTTCTAAAAACATTTTTAAAAGCCTTTATGGTAATCTGTGGTAATAAGACTATTTCTATTTTTTATGTCTTACAAATGATGGTCAATACAAACAGGACAATTACACCTCTATGTGCACTAAAGTTTTACAAAAGTAAGTAAAGCTACAAAAAATGACATTTTTTATTAACTAATAAATGAAAAAATACAAAGATAGGAACAATTTTAATGGGACATTTCTGTATAATATGCTTAAAATCAAGCTTTGGTCAACATAATGAATTTGCATTTGTAATTGTTACCATTCTTCTGATATTCAAAATGATTTAAAAAACCATAGGTTTTTATCTATAACTATATATATATATATATAACTATATATATATAACTATATATATCTATAATGATAGTACTATTTTTCATTATAGAAGGACCTCTGGTATATGTAAGAGCTATATAAAGGAAGTTAAAATATTTGATGTGTATGTAGTGGGTTGTATCTTAACATGACTATGTACATAGCATATGGAATTACCATATAAATGCCACCCCAAAACCCCATAAGCAAGGGAAAGTCTTCTTTCTTCAGTGGTCTTTGATAAATTACAAGGCACAACTCTCATCTTGTCTGTGACTATAAAAAACTATCAGTTTTCTTGTGTCACAGGTTAACTCCAAATATTTGTTCTGTGATAACTGCTGACTTCACTGTCAAAAAATAAAAATAAAATAAAAGTTATTACAATTTACTTCTAATATCTATAAGTCAGTACATTTTAAAGTGATTTTGTTTCTAGTCCAAGATCAACTATCAAAACCCAGATATGAACATAAAATAGACTTTTAGTATAGATTTCATGTGGAGATTAGAGCTGGTCAAGTTCACCATCAAAATTTCTTTGATGGAAATTTGGATTTGGACAATATATATATACTTTTGATTTTTTTTTCCTTGAAAAACTTAAGAAAACAAAGTTTCCAAAAAATGCAAGGCGATATTCATCACACTTATCTTTAGAAGCTTGTAGCATAGACATGTTCACCTAAGCTAATTACTTTTGGTTTCTTTTTAAATAAATTTCAGACACCTAATGTAGAAAGAGATGAACTGCACTCTAGAAATACCTGTTTTTCTTCATTATTCAATTAAAGGCAGCATATGGCCTCAGATGTAGAATTACACTGCTTGCATATGCATTTGATAAAATTAATCCCATTCAGAACATGGGAAAACATCTCAAAAAAAAAAAAAAAAGGGAGGGGGGGGAGGGACAAATCAAACCCACAGATATTTATCCTGAAACTCAGATGCATCGTTCCCTCATGCTCCTATCTCGGATGCTCCCTTGTTAGACAAACACTCTGGCAATGCAGTCTCCTGGTGCCTTTCCAATGGGGAGAACACAGCTCACAATGGGCAGTACAGTTTGGCTTTCAAGCCTGCTCTATATAGAGGAGCAGGTAAGGAGACCTCTAGTCTTCAGAAACTCTACAATGCTGTTTGGGAATCCAGATATTAGTTTTCTCTAATAACTATACTTTTTTTTTTTTTTTTCCCCATGCGAGGAACATATTTTCTCATACAATTTACCTGCACATCTTCCTGTTCATAGTAGTTCACCACTCTTTCACTTTCTTAGTAGAATTTTGTATTTCTGTAATGCGACTGCATAGTAGTAAAGAACATATACTAAAAAAAAAAAAAAAAGAGAAAGAGAGAAAGAGAAGAGAAAGAGAAAGAGAAAGAGAAAGAGAAAGAGAAAGAGAAAGAGAAAGAGAAAGAGAAAGAGAAAGAGAAAGAGAAAGAGAAAGAGAAAGAGAAAGAGAAAGAGAAAGAGAAGAGAAGAGAGAGAAAGAGAGAAAGAGAAAGAAAGAGAAAGCGAAATGAGAAGAGAAGAGAAGAGGAGAGGAGAGGAGAGGAGAGGAGAGGAGAGGAGAGGAGAGGAGAGGAGAGGAGAGGAGAGGAGAGGAGAGGAGAGGAGAGGAGAGGAGAGGAGAGGAGAGGAGAGAGGAGAGGAGAGGAGAGAGAAGAAGAGAGGAGAGGAGAGGAGAGGAGAGGAGAGGAGAGAAAGAGAAGAGAAGAGAAGAGAAGAGAAGAGAAGAGAAGAGAAGAGAAGAGAAGAGAAGAGAAGAGAAGAGAAGAGAAGAGAAGAGAAGAGAAGAGAAGAGAAGAAGAAAAGAAAAAGAAAAAGAAAAAGAAAAAGAAAAAGAAAAAAAGAAAAGAAAAGAAAAGAAAAGAAAAGAAAAGAAAAGAAAAGAAAAGAAAAGAAAAGAAAAGAAAAGAAAAGAAAAGAAAGAAAAGAAAGAAAAGAAAAAAGAAAAAGAAAAAAGAAAGAAAAGAAAAGAAAAGAAAAGAAAAGAAAAGAAAAGAAAAGAAAAGAAAAGAAAAGAAAAGAAAAGAAGAAGAAAAGAGAAAAGAGAAAAGAGAAAAGAGAAAAGAAGAGAAGAGAAGAGAAGAGAAGAGAAGAGAAGAGAAGAGAAGAGAAGAGAAGAGAAGAGAAGAGAAGAGAAGAGAAGAAAAGAAAAGAAAAGAAAAGAAAAGAAAAGAAAAGAAAAGAAAAGAAAAGAAAAGAAAAACCTTCCTTCATTGCATGCCTAACTTCAGAACTATCTTTATTAAAAAGCCAGGTCCTGAGAACATTAATGCTGCTGTTGCTTCTGAATACACAGAACTGTATGACAAAGAAAAATGAGATCCTGTAAGAAGAACTGAAGTTAGAGACCCTCCTCCAGTCCCTAAAAGTAGAAATAATTGTCTCTGAGAAAAATATACTGAAACTTTTAAGGAAGTGTCAGAAATTACTTTTTCGTCAGTCACTGTCAACCAATCAAAAGAGGAAGTCTATATAAGACTGTGAGAAGAAATATATTCTATGGTCCCCTGGGATATAGTGTCTATTCACTGTTCCATATCCTCATGGTACTTGCTGAAAATGTGGATACATGTGTTGCAAAAGAGCAACAGAGAGCCAAACTTTTTAAATAAACATGTTTAATATTTATATTGCCATTTTTAAGGGAAAATCCGGAGAAAACTCCACAGCTCGCTCACAACCAAATATCATTACCACTACTTGCTTCTTTACTGTGAAATGAATGGGCTGACAGCATAGACACGATATTCCCAGGAATGTATGTCACATGCATATTTCTGCCATGAGACTCCTGTGTGCAAATATCAGAGGAACACCCAGCTCTAGCCTATCAAAATAATCCATGCAGTACTGGTAAAAGCAGAAGGTGGTCTTATTAACAAGAGAGATGGTGTACAGTCTACTGTAGACATTTCTGATATATTTTCTTTGATGCAATTAAATTATTTTTTTGTTTGTTTGTTTGTTTTTCACAGACATATGTCTGAATGTGTTTCAGAGTTCAGAAAGGTTCTGTCAATATGCACTTGTAATGGGTATTTTCAATGTCATGTATTTCACGGTCTGAAATCTCAAGCGGTTCTAATGAAAATTTTCTGATATTATGGATATGTGCCAAGTAAATGAACACTTTTTGATTTTCTATTGATACATAGAATTTTGTATCTCCCATAATTTTCAGGGATTTTGATACTGTCTCCCACGACATCCTGCTAACAAAGCTGAGAAAGTGTGGGATAGATGAGTGGACAGTAAGGTGGGTTGAGAACTGGCTGACTGGCTGAGCTCAGAGGATGATGATTGATGGCGCAGAGTCTGGCTGGAGTCCTGTGACTAGCGGTGTTCCCCAGGGGTCGGTGCTGGGTTCAGTCTTGTTCAACATCTTCATCGACGACCTTGATGAGGGAATAGTGTCTGCCCTCAGCAAGTATGCCGATGACACGAAGCTGGGAGGAGTGGCTGACATGCCCGAAGGCTCTGTTACCATTCAGCGAGACCTGGACCGGCTGGAGAGATGGACAGGAAGAAACCAAATGAGGTTTAATAAGAGCAAGTGTAGAGTCCTGCACCTGGGAAGGAACAACCGGATATATCAGTACAGGCTGGGGGACGACCTGCTGGAGAGGAGCTCTGCGGAGAAGGACCTGGGGGTCCTGGTGGCCAACAGGTTGAGCATGAGCCAGCAGTATGCCCTGGTGGCCAAGAGGGCCAATGGGATCCTGGCGTGCATTAAAAGGAGCATGGCCAGCAGGTCAAGGAAGGTGATCCTCCCCCTCTACTCTGCCCTGGTCAGGCCTCACCTGGAGTACCGTGTCCAGTTCTGGGCTCCCCAGAACAAAAAAGACAGGGATCTCCTGGAAAGAGTCCAGCAGAGGGCCACAAAGATGATACGGGGCCTGGAGCATCTCCCCTATGAAGAAAGGCTGAGAGACCTGGGTCTGTTCAGCCTGGAGAAAAGAAGACTGAGAGGGGATCTCATCAATGTCTATAAATACCTTAAGTGTGGATATGGCTAACAAAGGGATATGGCTAACCTCTTTTCAGTGGTTTGTGGGGACAGGACAAGGGGCAATGGCCACAAAATGGAGCACAGGAAGTTCCGCACCTATATGAGAAAGAACTTTTTCATGGGAAGGGTGATGGAGCACTGGAACAGGCTGCCCAGGGAGGTTGTGGAGTCTCCCTCTCTGGAGATATTCAAGGCCCATCTGGACGCCTACCTGGGCAACCTGCTCTAGAGAACCTGCTTTGGCAGGGAGGTTGGACCCGATGATCTCTCAAGGTCTCTTCCAACCCCTACAATTCTGTAATTCTGTGATTCTGTGATAATTTTTCTGCCAATCCACCTTTGCCAGTTGAAAGTCTGATGCTTGGTGCTAAAAAGCAGGGACAGCAGTAAAAACTTAAGATAAGAAAAGTTAAGGTATTATATGATTCAAGTAGTATAGCACTCTATGAAAATTTTACCAAGGATTCAAAATAGGAAGGAGGAAACTAAAGTAATAGCATTTTACCCTATTGACTTTAAAATCCCTGCTAGTGGACTTAGAAAAATACCATTTTGTCTTCTCCTTTTTAGTTTTCTGTATGGACAATTACTTTGTAACCTTAAATATATATATATATTTGTTGTGGTTTAGCCCGGCTGGCAGCCAAACACCACACAGCCGTTCGCTCACCCTCCCCCCTCCCTCTCCGGGATGGGGGAGAGAAACTGGGAAAGTGAAGCCTGTGAGTTGAGATAACGACAGTTTATTAAGACAGGAAAAATAATAACAATAATAATAATAATAATAATAATAATAATAATAGTAATAATGTGTACAAAATAAGTGATGCACAATGCAATTGCTCACCACCCGTTGACCGATGCCCAGCCTATCCCCGAGCAGCCGCCCCCCCACCCCGGCTAGCCACCCCTATATATTGTTCAGCATGACGTCAGATGGTATGGAATACCCCTTTGGCCAGTTTGGGTCAGCTGTCCTGGGTCTGTCCCCTCCCAGCTCCTGCTGCACCCCCAGCCTGCTCGCTAGCAGGACAGAGCGAGAAGCTGAAAAGTCCTTGGCTTGGTGTAAGCATTGCTCTACAACAATTAAAACATCAGCATGTTATCAGCGCTCTTCTCATCCTAATCCAAAACATAACACCCTGCCAGCTACTAGGAGGAAAATTAACTCTGTCCTACCTGAAACCAGGACAATATTATATACATATATCAATATTTACAAAATCAACATATACGAAATCAACATTTGGATTTCAAAGGAGGGAAAGCACTGAACAGAAGATGCAGTTTATTTCTACACATATTCGGACTACAGTTTTGATATTTTATCAACCTATAAATTCTGGTATTACAAAAGCATGGGACTGTTTGCAATGAGATTTCAATTTTTTTCTTAACTAAGCCCTCTGCCAGGGATGGTCCCATAGCAAAGAGGCATTACATAAATCAGTTTGTCCTAGAATTAAGTGATACAAACAAACTGACTTAACTGTAGCATTTGTATGATATTTAACATTATCATTGTTTTTTATTCAAAACTAGGATAATTTAAACAATGAGGGACAAGGTATTCCACCATACTGAAGGCAGAGTTTCATAGAAAATACCTTTTTTTTTAGGCTAATAAGAAAAATATAAAAAACATAAAGAATCTTTTTAATCTTTTATAACCTTATTTATAAAATAAATAAATAAATGAATAAACATAAAGAATCTTTAGCAACTGAAACTCCTACCTAGATATGCTGTATACTCAGTCTCAGATTCATCCCCTACACACTTATGGTCATAAAAGAAACAACTAAATGAAGAGTATGCTTAGTGTTTCCTCTGTTGCTAAATCAGAAGAATCAAAACCTACCCAGAAAAATACAAGCCTCCATCAGGATCTTTCTCTCACCATTTGTTGTGGTTTTAACCCGGCCGGCAGCTAAACACCACACAGCTGTTCGCTTACCCTCCCCCCTCCCTCTCTGGGATGGGGGAAAGAATCGAGAAAACTGAAGTCTGTGGGCTGAGATAGAGACAGTTTATTAGGACAGAAAATAATAATAATAATAATAATAATAATAATAATAATAATAATAATAATGTACAAAACAAGTGATGCACAATACAATTGCTCACCACCTGCTGACAGATGCCCAGCCTATCCCCAAGCAGCCGGCCCCCCACCCCGGCTAGCCACCCCTATATGTTGTTTAGCATGATGTCAGATGGTATGGAATATCCCTTTGGCCAGTTTGGGTCAGCTGTCCTGGGTCTGTCCCTTCCCAGCTCCTGCTGCACCCCTAGCCTGCCTGCTGGCAGGACAGAGCGAGAAGCTGAAAAGTCCTTGGCTTAGTGTAAGCACTGCTCTGCAACAATTAAAACATCAGCATGTTATCAGCACTCTTCTCATTCCTAATCCAAAACATAGCACCCTACCAGCTACTAGGAGGAAAATGAACTCTGTCCTAGCTAAAACCAGAACATATATCCACCCCTTATTTCATACCATTTATGTCATGCTCAGGTTACACCCTTTCCAATACATTCCAATTGACCACCATTTTCATTTATAATATATAGGATGTTCATAGTTTGTATAGTCCATGACTGACTTCAGGCTCCATCTGTCATCGCAGTCTTTCAGGGCAGAAGAGATGGTGTGTGATGTTGGATTGTCATACGTTGAAGCCCGTTCTCGTTCCATCACATCACTTTGCTTGTCCAATTCTATCAAAATTCATTCATCAGTATCTGCGTAGTTGTTACTGTGATACCATTAATAGGACATTGACATATAGGAATCATGGTAGTGATGACATACAGTATTATATAACAATTAACATAATACAATTCAACTCATGGGTTATTCTCACCCAGTATTAAATCCCCTTGAGGTATACATCGGAATTCCCCATTCTTTTGCATTACCCACCAAGTGCATCCAGGTCCCTGAGCAAAAGCAATCCCACGAATGGGTTTGCCTTTTTCTGAGGCAGGAGTAGCCCAGGCTGTTTTACCCAGCATGTTTCTTACATGCACTACAGGAACTTTATCCCCTTCTACAGTACGTAACAGATTTGATTGGGCAGGTCCAGCTCGGTTGGCAGATCCTCTAGTATTGACTAACCAGGTGGCCTTTGCCAAATGTGTATCCCAATTTTTGAATGTCCCAACACCCATTGCTTTCAGTGTAGTCTTTAACAGTCCATTGTATCGTTCAACTTTCGCAGAGGCTTGCGCATGATAGGGAATGTGATAGACCCACTCAATACCATGTTCTTTGGCCCAAGTGCCTATAAGGTTGTTTCGGAAATGAGTTCCATTGTCTGACTCAATTCTTTCTGGGGTGCCATGTTGCCATAGGACTTGCTTTTCAAGGCCCAGGATAGTGTTCCGGGCGGTGGCATGGGGCACAGGATATGTTTCCAGCCATCTGGTGGTTGCTTCCACCATTGTAAGTACGTGGCGCTTGCCGTTGCGGGTTTGAGGGAGTGTGATGTAATCAATCTGCCAGGCCTCTCCATATTTATATTTCAGCCATCGTCCTCCATACCAAAGAGGCTTTGACCATTTGGCTTGCTTGATTGCAGCACGTTTCACAATCATGAATAACCTGTGCTATAGTGTCCATGGTCAGGTCCACCCCTCGATCACGAGCCCATCTGTATGTTGCATCTCTACCTTGATGGCCTGAGGTGTCATGGGCCCATCGGGCTATAAATAATTCACCCTTAAGTTGCCAGTCCAGGTCCACCTGAGCCACTTCAATCTTAGCAGCCCGATCCACCTGCTGGTTGTTTTGATGTTCTTCAGTAGCCCGATTCTTGGGCACATGAGCATCTACATGGCGTACCTTTACAACCAGGTTCTCTACCCTGGGCAGCAATATCTTGCCACAATGCAGCAGTCCAGATGGGTTTGCCCCTGTGCTGCCAGTTGTTCTGCTTCCATTGCTGTAACCACCCCCACAGGGCATTTGCTACCATCCATGAATCAGTATAGGGATAGAGAACTGGCCACTTTTCTCGTTCAGCAATATCTAAGGCCAGCTGGATGGCTTTCACTTCTGCAAACTGACTCGATTCACCTTCTCCCTCAGCAGCTTCTGCAACTCGTCGTGTAGGACTCCATACAGCAGCTTTCCATCTCCGATGCTTTCCCACAATACGACAGGACCCATCAGTGAACAGGGCATATTTCTTCTCATTTTCTGGTAGCTTGTTGTACAGTGGGGCTTCTTCAGCACGGGCCACCTCCTCCTCTGATGATATCCCAAAGTATTTGCCTTCTGGCCAGTCCATAATCACTTCCAAGATTCCTGGGTGACTGGGGTTCCTATTCGAGCCCGCTGAGTAATCAGTGCAACCCACTTAGCTCCATGTAGCATCAGTTGCATGATGTGTAGAGGGGACCCTTCCTTTGAACATCCAGCCCAGTACCGGCAGTCGGGGTGCCAGGAGGAGCTGCGCTTCAGTACCGACCACTTCCGAAGCAGATCAAACTCCCCCATATGCTGCCAATATCTCCTTTTCGGTTGGAGTATAGCGGGCCTCAGATCCTCTGTATCCCCGACTCCAAAACCCCAGGGGTCGACCTCGAGTTTCCCCAGGTTCTTTCTGCCAAAGGCTCCAGGTGGGGCCATTCTCCCTGGCTGCAGTGTAGAGCACATTCTTTACATCTGGTCCTGTTTGGACTGGCCCAAGGGCTACTGCATGAACTATTTCCTGCTTAATTTGTTCAAAGGCTTGTCGTTGCTCAGGGCCCCATTCGAAATCATTTTTCTTACGGGTTACTTGGTACCTTCCTTCCTTCCTTCCTTCCTTCCTTCCTTCCTTCCTTCCTTCCTCCCTTCCTCCCTTCCTCCCTTCCTCCCCTCCTTCCTCCCTCCCTTCCTCCCTCCCTCCCTCCCTCGCTCCCTCCCTCCCTTCCTTCCTTCCTTCCTTCCTTCCTTTTTTCCTTCCTCCCTCCCTCCCTCCCTCCCTCCCTTCCTTCCTTCCTTCCTTTCTTCCTTCCTCCCTTCTTCCCTCCCTCCCTTCCTTCCTCCCTCCCTCCCTCCCTCCCTCCCTCCCTTCCTTCCTTCCTTCTTTCCTTCCTTCCTTCTTTCCTTCCCTCCCTCCTTCCCTCCTTCCCTCCTTCCTTCCCTCCTTGAGTAGGATAGGCACTAGTCTTAGAATCCATATAGGTGAAGCATCACAAGAATCCTAGGACTGGCTGAGATACTGAGATACTTACAGATTTTTATTTTATTTATTTATTTATCTATTTATTTATTTTTATGGAATGACAGCAATAGGCTGAACAAAACCGAGAATGAAAAACACCCTACTATTAACCCTATATCATAGGCAACTCAACAAAGGACTGAGGATGCTGGTGACTCTTCATAACCCCAGTCCCCATTCTTCTTGAGGAAAACTCTGCATTGATCTTGGGATCTAAATAATAGAAGGAGGAACATAACACCAGATAAAAAGTGTACATACTAAGACATACTGTGTAGAACAGTTTTAACTCTTTTATTAATAAGATTTTTATGTAATAGTTAATTTTGACTAGGACTGTTAGTATTACTGTAATGGGACTAATGATAACTAGGTGTATTTTGTTTAAATTGTAAAGAACTCCTAGATTAATAATAAATTCTTCTTACGGGTTACTTGGTAGAGCGGGTTTACAATCAGACTGTAATTTGGAATATGCATTCTCCAAAACCCCACGACACCTAGGAAAGTTTGTGTTTCCTTTTTGCTAGTTGGTGGAGACATAGCTGTTATTTTGTTGATCACATCCATTGGGATTTGACGACAGTCCATCTTGCCATTTTATTCCTAAAAACTGGATCTCTCGTGCAGGTCCTTTGACTTTATTTTGTTTTATGGCAAAACCGGCCTTCAGAAGGATTTGGACTATTTTCTTCCCTTTCTCGAAAACTTCCTCTGCAGTGTCACCCCACACAACGATGTCATCGATGTACTGCAGGTGTTCAGGAGCTTCCCCCTGCTCCAGCGCAGACTGGATCAGTCCATGGCAAATGGTAGGGCTGTGTTTCCACCCCTGGGGCAGCCGATTCCAAGTATATTGGACTCCCCTCCAAGTGAAAGCAAACTGTGGCCTGCACTCTGCTGCTAGAGGGATGGAGAAAAGTGCATTAGCAATATCAATCGTGGCATACCACTTGGCTGCCTTTGATTCCAGTTCATACTGGAGTTCTAGCATGCCCGGCACTGCAGCACTCAGTGGTGGCGTGACTTCGTTCAGGCCACGATAGTCCACTGTTAGTCTCCACTCACCATTAGACTTTCGCACTGGCCATATGGGACTATTAAAAGGTGAATGGGTCTTGCTGATCACTCCTTGGCTCTCCAGTTGACGAATTAGCTTATGGATGGGAATCAGGGAGTCTCGGTTGGTGCGATATTGCCGCCGGTGCACAGTTGTGGTAGCGATTGGCACTTGCTGTTCTTCAACCCTCAGCAGCCCCACAACAGAAGGGTCCTCTGAGAGACTGGGCAAGGTAGACAACTGTTTAATGTCCTCTGTCTCTCTATGCCAAGGATGCACGGAGCATCCGGGCCAGTTACAATACGGTGCTTTTGCCACTCATTCCCAGTTAGACTCACTTCAGCCTCCAATACAGTTAACTGCTGGGATTCCCCTGTCACCCAATAAATACAGATGGGCTTCTGGCCCTTTATAGCCTGATGGCATTACAGTACACTGTGCACCAGGTGTCTACTAAAGCCTTATACTTCTGTGTGTCATGACTGTGCCAGGCCATCGAATCCACACAGTCCAGTAAACCTAATTGTCCCTTTCCTCCCCCTGGCTGGAGGCAGGGCCCTTCTAGTCCTGGTCAGAATCTTCATTTCTGTGTTTAAAGGACTGCCTGCTGGAAGCTGTAGCAGCAAGTTTCTCAGAGAACCCCTTTTTTCCGATTGTTTTTCCTTGCAACTCACGTACCCGTGCCTCTAGGGTTGAGGTAGAGTTTCCATCCCATTTTCTCATGTCATCTCCATGGTCACGTAGCTAAAACCACAGGGTGGCACAGGGTGTGTTCCCATTATACCGTCTTCCTTGCACAGGAGGACGCTTACCCCTGATAGCTGAGACACTGGTTTGTACAGGTGGGGAGGAAGATAAATATAATGGAGCTAAAAATACTCCCCTGTGCTTTTCCACCTGATGTGTGCAGATTAGAAACAGAAGATAAAGGCTAATTTTTGCTACAATTTTATGTGAATATCTGTGTCTTTTTACTTTTGTAAATATGCTGTAACTTCAGAAATAATTTATATGAAAAAGTAGACTCATGTTATCCCAAAGCCAGCAGCCACAGGGAAGAATGAGTGGTGGTTTTACCCTGCTGGGCAGCTGAAATCCACCACAACCACTGTCTCACTCTCCCTCCTTAGAAGAAGAGAGGAAGAAGAAAGTATGTTTGAAAGGAAAACAAAACAAACAAACAAACAAAAATCACAGATTGAGGTAAGGATAATTTAATTAGAGGGAAAAGGAAGAGGGGAAAAAAAAAAAGCCAGGGCCACTTGGAAACACACAGAGAGAGACAAGAAATTACTCTCTACTTCCCATCAACGAGCAATGTTCAGCCATGTACGTCCCAGGAAGCAGGGCCTCAATATGCATAGCGGTTGTTTGGGTAGACAGACATCTTCATAATAAGAGCCCTCCCCCCCCACACCTTCTTCACCTTTCCCACCTTTTATTGCTGAGTGTGACGTCATATGGCATGGAATATCCCTTTGGTTGGTTTAGGTCAGCTGCCCTGGTGATGTCCCCTCCCCACCCTTGCCCACCCCCTGCCTGCTGGCTCTTGGGGAGCGGTTGGAGGGAGTCCTGATGGTGTGCTAGCATTGCTCAGCACTGGTATGATATCAATGCTGTTCTAGCTGCAAGTGCAGAGCACAGCACTGTATGGGCCGCTTCAGGGAAAGTTACCTCCATCCCAGCCAGACCCAGTACAAACCCGGAAGAATGCAAAAGAAATACAAGAAAAAGCTTGTTGATTTTATCCCAAAGCTAACAACCATTGTAGAAAATGAGTCCTTCTCTTTTCTACCTTCTTCTAAGGTCTTCTACCTTCCAGTGGTAGATGGCAAACATAGCCTGTGTTTTCAAGTTTTCCTTGAAAACTGCATTTATAGTAAAGATACCTAGATTGCTTCTGCCACTTTGGATTTGATTTGTAGGAGCAGGAAATTCAATGAAAATTGTAGTGCCTCAGTTCACTATTCTGTGGATCTACAACATGTTCTCTTTATATTGACATTGTATCACACAAGCCAAATTTTCTTAAAAAAAATAATAAAAATCCTCAGATATTTTAATAGTTGTCAATGTATTTTGCCTGCACAGGTAACGAAAGCAGTGATTTGCAAAAGTATCTGAAGGAGTGCACATTTATTTGAATTCCTTAGATTACAGCTCACCTTCTCTTTCCCCTAGATTCAAATTAATCTTCATAGCAATAATTAATTGTCAGCTTCAAAGTTTAATAATATATTGAGCTCAAATTCTCACCAGCTAATTACATTTCATATTTTGGAGACCTGCAAAGTCAGTTCCAAGATGTGTTGTTTCTGTTTCTAAAAGCTCTGGTACTCTGAGTCTGTTCTTTTCTTTCTGCTTAATGGTAGGGTAATTATTGTTTTAAAAGTATACCATATGTTCATTCAGATGGAAGACTCATTTGGACAAAACAGGTGATTTTTTTTTCCTTGCGCAGGTTTCATAAACTTTTCATTCTGCGGCAATAAGGCAATGAGTCCCTGCCTTGGGAGAGGCTAGGGAAATCTTCACCTATAGCTATCACAAATGTTACTGGAGCATGGCCAAATTATACCATATTATTATGGTTAAAGAAATTAGTAAAAAACTCAGAATGTGTGATGTGAAGTCTTAATATATTGTCCCACTTGAGACATTCCCTTGGGCCTGATTTTGGGCAGGATCAGATTATATTTGCATACTTCTTAAAATAATTTGTCTGAGACATGATATCCAGTCATATCCAGATCTATGGAAATACAAATAGGCACATACCCTACCTAGCTCCTCAGGTGCTGTGAACACATCAGCAATGTCACTGCTCTCCCAGTGTGGTCTTTCCATAATGGAATCACAGTGTCCTTTGTTAGCTGGGATGAGTATGGTATCTCAAAAGCAAATGTAGCTCTATGTTTTGAATTAGGAAACAAGCCTTTTTGGTATTGTAGGACAAATTCAGAATGGCTTCAGTGGGAGCACTGCACAGCAAAGGCAAACACTGCAGCCAAATCCTGTAGTGATAGTAAATTCTTCACAGAAAGAGCTGAAATGCAATAAAGCTGTGAGAAAGCTTTGCTACTGCTCAGAGTTGGAGTGGGGAGAATTTTGTAACTCTCACCCTCAGGGGCCACTGTCCAAAGAAACTGAAGCCCTTGTAAATAAGTATTATTTCTAGAAAGGAATGTAGGTGACAAAGGGACACTACACAGCACAGGTGTGCACACGAGACTGGTAAATGCTAATTCATTGCAAATTCATTGCTGACTCACTGTGATAAATAGTTGTTTCAACAGTAAACAAGCTTAGGGAATGAGTATATTCCTTCATCATTAAAGCATATATAGAAAAGCGGAAGCACCTTAGCTAATAATTTGGCATTTTTATTATGATTGGTAATCTTCTTGTCATTGGTTTCCAGCTGAACCAGCCACTGTGTCAGTCTTTAAGCTGATGTTTCTGTATTATCAAATTTAATGCAATGAAGGCTTAAAATTTTCTTCTCAAAATTTTAAATGGAAACTAAATGACAGAGGTGTTTCCTTATCCAACAAGTCTTCTATTATTATGTGTTTCCTAAACATCTGATGCTGGTTGCAATGTCTTGCTTTGAGTTTGGGCAGAATCAGCTACAGTTGCAAGGGTAATTGCTTCTGCATCAGAATCTTTGGTCCTAAAGATTTTCTTTTCAGTTATGACAATATAGCTATGACAAAATATTTGTCATGCTTCCAGCACTGTGTGATGTACTCTAAGGACTACTTAGGCTTCACGAAAGTTGCCTTTTTTGTTTGTTATTGAAATAGGATTATAGTGCCAAAATCTTAAATATTGGTTTTAACATATTCCACAGGGCATCACATGAGGAAAAAGATAGTAAGCTAAAAACATTAAACTCTTATTTACTGGTTAAGCACTTTCCTCAAAGATTAAAAATTCACTGTGTACATTATCATTATTTAGTTATTAAAGACTCTTTTTTACTGCAGTGAGGCTTGAAGCCATGACAAATTCTGAATAAAGCTGTGTTGTTCGAAAGCATAACAAGAAATAACTAAAAGCTGGGGAAAAACAAGAGGATGTGGAAACACAAGAGGATAATCTTCAGTCTGCTAGGAGATCATAGAATCATAGAATCATCTATGTTGGAAAAGATCTTCAAGATCACCAAGTCCAACCATCGACATGACCTAACAGCCAACATTAATCCCACTGAATTAAAGTTTAATTTAAGCATGAAAAAAAAGCTAGAGATGGACAGGAAAGAAAGATAAGTAATTATTCAGGACAATTCACATTTTTAGTGAGTTCTTTCTCCATATCCATTGGATTAATATGGCAAGGTTTTCATAGCAGAGGGGGCTGCAGGGGTGTCCCCTGTTAGCAGAGCCCAGCAGCTGCCCCGTATCAGATCAGAGCCAGCTCCAGATGACTCCAAAAGGGACCTGCTGCTGGCCAGAGCTGAGCCATGAGCAACGTTGGTTGGGCCTCTAGAAGAGCAGATCGAAGAACGGGGAAACCTGCTGTGCTACAGCAGCTGGGAGAGAGGGGTGAGAACTGAGAGGGAAGCAGTCCTGCAGCCCCCAAGGAGAGTGCAGCAGGAGGGCAGGAGGTGCTCCAGGCACGCAGCACAAGTTCCCCTGCGGCCCGTGGAGAGGCCCCTGGTGGAGCAGGCTGTCCCCCTGCAGCCCATGGGTCCCACATGGAGCAGATCTCCACTCCTGCAGCCCTGTGGAGGAGCCCCCTGATGGAGCAGGTGGATGTGGCCTGGAGGAGGCTGCGGCCCATGGAGAACCCCCGCAGGAGCAGGCCCCGGGCCAGAGCTGCAGCTCGTGGAGAGGAGCCCACGCAGGAGCAGGGTGTCTGGGGGGAGCTGCCACCCGTGGGGGACCAGTGCTGGAGCAGTTTGCTCCTGGGGGATGGACCCCATGGTATGGAGCCATGTGGGAGCAGTTCTTGAAGAGCTGCAGCCTGTGGGCAGCCCTCGCAGGCTCAGTTTGGGAAGGAACTGGCATCCTGCGGGAGGAACCCCACGTGGAGCTGGGGCAGAGAGTGACCAGAGACAAAGCGTCATGGGCTGACTGCAGCCCCCATTCCCCATTCCCCTGCGCTGCTTGGGAGAAGGAGGTGGGAGGGGGTGGATGGGGGAGAAGGTGTTTGTTGTTTAATTTTAGTCCTTACAGCTCTAGTCTAACAGCAATAGGCAACAAATTACATTAATGTCCCTTACACTGAGTCTGTTTTTCCTGTGATGGTAATTGGTGAGCTTTTTTCATCATGTGTTCCTCCTTTGCTCTTTTGTGGAGGGGGAATGAGATAGCGCCACGGTGGAACTTAGCACACTACCAGTGTGAAACCACCACAGCATGTCACTGCTTTTCTCCACTGAAAATACAAAGACCATCCTACTAATTTATAACTTTCTGTTAGTGGCTGAAAGTTAAACTTGTTGAATGTGGTTGATGTCGTAGCTGGTATTTTGGGGGGGAAGGGTTGAGAGGAGGAGGTATGAAGAACTGAAGAAATCCTCTACGGCTTATGCCCTTCATGTTTCAGGTAACTGTGTAAAGCAATGTGTTTCATAAATAGATTGCTCTCCATCATAAAACAAGTAATATTCTCAGAGCCTAGTTTTAGCTGTTGGAAAGCTATTCTGGACCTCACTTCTCTCCTGGCAGGAAACCTTGTTCTAGTTTTCAGCCTAAATTCATTCAGGGATATGTAAACTCCTTTGTTCTTGTGCCAATATTGTCTTTTAGATGAAACTTTTTTTTTTTTCCTTTCTTTGACATTTATCTCCCTTATATATTTATAGCAAGCAATCACATCCCTCTTGACCTCTGCTATGCTAGCACAAATAAGACAGATCTTGGTGGGGCCTGCCCACATCACAAATTACAGCGCAGTGTGGGTCCCTGAACTTCCATCAAACCATCTAGCTCTGGGACCAGAAGACACAGAGTACAGAACAATACCCAGGGTAATTTTTCTCCTTCTTCAAGACATGACTAAAATGAGTACAATGCTACTGAAAACAACATATTTTGTGTCATTTAGAAATACCAGCTCACTTGGTGCATCTACAGCACTGTAGCTCTAGCATAGTTCTTCAAATAAACTCACCTTAATTCTGTCATAAAATAGGGTCCCACTTGTCTTACTCATCTTTATAGACCGTCTCATCCTTTCTCCAATGTGAATGCATCTGTATTAAACAAATGCAATTAAAAATTTTATATGTGGTTTAGACATCATACACAATTAGATATTTAACTTCATGCATAATATTGATCTAGCACTACAGGTACACTTAGTGTTAAAATATTTTTCCATGGGAAAATAAGATGAAAAATAAACTTGAAGTGATTTATCAGTTTTTAAATTTGTATTAAGACTTTCAGTGTTTGTAGTAAGAGATATTTCAGCATCACTGGCTCTTCTTACTCATATCACATCAGTATTTCATTCAGATTTATGCTTTTTTTTTTTTCTTTTTTTTTTTTTTCTGCCTGAGTTGGTAAAAGAGTTTTAGAGTGACTTGTCTACAATTTCAAAATGACAAGAAAATGACTCCACTACATTTAGAAACATCTTTTCTTGTTAGGTATTGTACTATAACTTCTATACTTCAGTGTATAGAAGTAACTGCTTGTGTATAATAATGTTGTGCGAAGAAACACACACACAAAAACAACAGTGATTTTCTCCAAAATGTAACAAAAAAAATAATAAATCAATAAAAAGACTGTGACAACATAATCCTCATAAAGTAACAAAGACTTAAAGATAGGAAAATGACACTATCTCAGCAGCAAGTACCAGAGACAAGTTCTATTGCAATGATTAAAATGTCTGAAGTGGAAGAAGTGACCTCTTCCAGTAATCTCCAGAGGAAGATGATTGTCTGTAGTTAAATGAATTAACTCAAGCAAATTTGAATTTTTAAAAAAGAGTGCATAGTGCACAAACATGAATGACTTTGAATTTGGAGAGGCAGTATACTGTCAGCTCTACCTCCTAAACAGGAAAACAAAAATAACATGATGTGTAACTGGACTACCAAGAAAAAACATGTCACCACAGCATGTTTTACTCTCTCTTGATAATGATGGGTGGGTATTCAGCTACTATGTGAAAGCGCGTGTCCAAGCTTTTGTTTTTTCCACAGACTTACTGATCCAAGACAAGGCAGACCTTTATTGAACTGCTGATGCCAGAACTGTGAAACTCCTGAAAGGAGTATGTTCTCTCCATAAGGTGCAAAGCAGTCACTCAACCTAAAACCCCAAATCTTTTAACAGTTCTCAAGCAGGACACTCCAGAAACGGAGTAATTCAGTGCTGTATTTGAAAAAGTAAGTTAAAACTCTTCAGGTTAGTGTCTGTCTTCTTAAAAATAAATAAATAAATACAATATTATGTATTATATAAATAATAATAAAAAAAAAATGTACAGCTCTCAGCAAAATTGGGGCTAGTTTTGAAAAGATTATGTGTGCAAATGATGTGTGCAAACACCTTCAACAACTGCCAAACATGTACAGTGGGACACAGCCAGACCATAGGAAGTGTCAGGACCTCAGATAGTTTTGTCCCTCCTGTCAGAGCTTTGGCATCATACTGTTAACTTCATTGCCATCATTGAAATCAGCTAGATAAGCAGTATTTTCTCTGTTAACACAAACGAGGATGACATGACCCACACATACAATCAACACAGGATTGTGTTTATACTTTCAAACATAAAGGTATGCATAAAGTTGTCTATGATAGCTGGTCTTGATCGTAAAAAAAATTGAATAGCAACCCTATAGTTGAGAAGTTGAATAACAACCTAAAACCTTATATTGATCAGATGTGAATATTTTATACAAATCTCTTTAAAAGTTAAAGAGAACATTTGGAAATCCTAATTTAAATTCAACTGTAAAATCCAAAATAGTTCTTATGTGCTGTCAATAGCACACTGAGATTTTAAAAGAAGGAAGGGTCTTCACACAAAAACTCCTCTTTATTATATAAGTTCTGTGGTTCATTGCAAGGTAGCAATTCAGCAATGCAGAGCAAGAGTTCCTATCAGACAGGCAGTGATATTTGATGTGCTGATACCTAAGCATTGCTACCAGCGATTCTGCACAGAGCAAAAGGTTACCAGATAGGCTAATACAAAACAATGCAATGCTTCCTGAGATTAAATTGCGACACTTTAAATTCCAGGCTTCTTTTTGCTTGCAAACTGATGCAATTAGAGTTAAATTGAATTAATGTTTAAACACTATGTTGGTGTTCTAAGATTTTCCAGTTTTTATCCCAAGAATATTAAACTTAAATATCAAGGAAACAAGTACTTGAGTTAATAGATGCTATTATGTTTTGTTCTTATATTTGCCTTATCTAAAGTGCTTGAAAAAGTAATAGGTGTGCATTCAGACATTCAAATTCAATAATTTAATTTCTTTTTGAACAACAATTTAACTTTTAAAGCAAATGTCTTGTTAATGGCATTTGCCAATACTATTTTCTGAGTACCATTAAGTTTACTTGGCTAGTGACAATGTGTATTTTTGGCATATGAAAGCATCTTTAAAACTATATTATTGTTACACCACAATTTCCTACTTTAATTTCATTCTGACATAAGAGAAAACTGACAATGCGTTAATTTAAGTATCCAATTTAAACCAGCCTGAAAATGAATGCATTCAAACTAGTAAAATCAAAGACAACAGCAGGCTAAAAGCTTATCAAAATTGAAATATTATCAAAAAAATCTAAATTATTTTGGTGGTAGCCACAGCTCTTTCTAAGTATTCAAATTTCAGAAAATGATATTAAAGCAGTTATTTCCCGCTTTGCATAGCTCTAAGAAGATATGGAGATTTTTAAGGGCTGGGTATAAGAGTGAATGTTTTCTTTTTTTCATTTTTGAATTAATACTATATTTGAATTGAATAGCACTGGAAGATGGTAATAAAACTAAAGAAGTAAATGAATTTGTAAATGCCATGTTTTAATCCTAATTTTATACATAGAATCATAGAACTCTTTTCAGTGGTGCCCAGTGACAGGACAGGACAGGATGAGAATGGTTTGGCTTGGAAAGGACATTAAAGATCATATAATTCCAAATCTCCTGCCACGGGCAGGGTCACCTCCCACTACATCAGGTTGCTCTAAGCCCCAGCTAACCCAAGGCCCGACCTGGCTTCCAGGTATGTGGCATCCACAGCTTCTCTGGGCAACCTGTTCCAGTGCCTCACCACTCTCATAGTCAAGCATTTTTTCCTTATATCTAATCTAAATCTACCTTTTTTTTTTTTTTTTCTTTTTTTCTTTTTTTTTTTAGTTTAAAGCCGTTGCCCCTTGTCACTGCACTTCCTGACAGAGTCCCTCCCCAGCTTTCCAGAAGCCCCCTTTAGGTACTGGAAGGCTACTGTAAGGTCTCCCCAGAGCCTTCTCTTCTCTGGGCTGAACAACCCCAACTCCCTCATCCTGCCTTCCTAGGAGAAGTACTCCAGCCCTCTGATCATCTTTGTGGCCTTCCTGTGGACTCATTCTAATACTTACATGTCTTTCTCATCCTGGGAACCCCAGAGCTGAACACAGCAATCCAAGTGGGGTCTCACAAGAGTAGAGGTCCCTTGACCTGCTGGACACTTTTCTTTTGATGTAGACCAAGATACGGTTGGCTTTCTGGGCTGCAAGCACACATTGCCATATTTGACCTGGGAATAATTAGGTCATAAAAAATGAATTATTTAGATTTCAAGAACATTCAAGGAAGAATTAGTGTCAGGTGTACTTTAGCAAAGCTATTTCTCTCTCTCCCTTACCTTCCTTCTCTTCAAATCCTTGACAGGGAAAAATATTGTAAATGTTATATTGGTGTTGTTATATTTATGAATTAAAATTCTGAGAATGAAAACTCTTTTTTTCTATCATTATTAATAACAATAAACCAATGACTGGTTCCATTAAAATTCTCTTGATATCTTCAGATTTTTTAATCACTGTAAACAAGGAAGATAACTTCTTTTCAAAAACAACAACAAAAGCACTGTTGTTCAAATTTAGCTCTTTAGCCAATAAGTCTAACCAACTTTTATTGAAAAGTATAATGACATCTCCTCCTTCCTTAAAAGTATCTGCTGTACTTTTTCATCATAGTACTCTTTTTTCAGAAAGTATGATCAAAGATTTCCGAAGAAGAATACTGTATATAGTAAGTGAGAACAAACACTTTCTGTACCATCTCTGTTCTTTACGCAAATACGTGGAAAATACAGATTAAATAAATGTAAATTTTCCTGAGCATAAAATATACCAGTGCTATGCACAGTAGTTCTGAGGCAGCATGGTGGATGTCCTGTTATTTTATAAAATTTAAATTAAAAAATAAACTACTGAACATGTGCAATTGGAAACAATCTTGATGAAGAAATAAGCTTTTGGCATCTTTAGATTTTACAACTGTGTGCCAGGGGTCATTCATGAATTAGATCATACAGATTTATTGTGCTAATGATTACTTTTCACAAGAATAGCAGAATCACAACAGGAGATGGCAATGAAATATGATCAGTTGACCTTTTTTATGACCATAAGCAGTAGTAATTTAAATTTGTCAACAGTGAATGGCTATTAGTGGCCTTAGTTCACTAAGTACAAAAATATTTTAGGTCTGTTAACAGAAGGAGAACAAAGTAAATAGCTATTGTTTAAGAAGATTGTTTTTCTTATAAGAGAAGATTTTTATTTATTTATTTATTTTTAACTTTCCATTACAGAATTACAATATGGACAGAATATTTTGAAATACTTCAAAGAATAAACAGGTTTCATGTCTGTAAGTTTTTTTGAAGAACAGTGTAAGGAGACTGAGTCCTTTTCAGAAGTCTCCTGCCTTTATTTCTTAGAAAGGTGCAGGTAACTGGTAAATTCTCCTCTGGGTGCAGAGCAAGGTCTATGAGCCTGGCTTTGCCTCCTTTGATAACAGCCCTGGAGCAAGGATTGCACAAGCTATATTTGCAGTTACTACTTCTGGTACCAATTTTCATCCCTCAAAAAAAAACCCAACCCAACCCAACCCAAACCAAACCAAACCAAACACACAAACAAACAACAACAAAACAGATATTATTTGTCTCAAAATGCTGAATTAAGGGAAACAAGTTCTATAAGGACTCATAGCCCCAAAACTTTCTTTCTCAACAAGTGTTTCTTTTTAGGTTGGTTCATCTTCTTAATAAAAGTAAGTAGAATGAATAGTAATATTAATTCTATGTTCCCACAGACAAATTACCTTGCAGAACTCAGGTGCCCAAACATAAAGACTCCTCAGCAGCATGTCTCACTGCACTGGCTCT
The DNA here is from genome assembly GCF_013377495.2 of Cygnus atratus. Taxonomy (NCBI): domain Eukaryota; kingdom Metazoa; phylum Chordata; class Aves; order Anseriformes; family Anatidae; genus Cygnus; species Cygnus atratus. The sequence continues at coordinate 196,047,668 of NC_066362.1, read as the reverse complement.
GCCTTCAGAGAGCTTTAGTAGCTGACATGAGGATGAGTCTAGCTCTGCTTCAGAAGCATAGAAGAAGAAAAGGCAGATAGCTACAGAATAACACCTATAGTTACTACCACACACTCCCCTGAGTGAGGGAACTCATTTCCATTGTTTCAGTGGCCTTCAGATTTCTTCACAGCAGTAGACTCATTGTCAGCCAAAAGGAAAGGAAAGAGCCTTTGTCTCAATTGCTATCAATTGTGTCTTAATTGCATCATATAGCAACATACCTATGATGGAGTCATAGACTCCACATTGAGAATTGAAAAAATAGTCAGCCATTGGAACGGGTTGCTCAGGGAGGTGGAGTCACCGTCCCTGGGGGTGTTCAAGGAAAGGTTGGACGTGGTGCTTAGGGATATGGTTTAGTGGGTGACATTGGCAATAGGGCGATGGTTCTATCAGATGATTGTGGAGGTCTTTTCCAACCCTACTGATTCTATGATTCTATAATGAAAATGTGCCCTAACATTTACTTTCAATGTAACCAGCGCACAGGTGAATGAACATAGTCATAAGCCTCAGGTTGCAATCCAAGATTCTGACAAAGACAGTATTTTAGCATATATATATTATGTTAACCTTTTAATTGCTCAGAATTGGAGGGGAGGTCCTGAAACACACTATAGCCTACCATTTCCCCATCCTCATTCTTATTTTGTTCTTGTAGGAGACAGAAATGGGGACAGGGAGGAGATAGGAGGGAAATGATCTACATGTAGATCTCATCATAATATGTGGCCAAGACGGGAAACCATGTCTGGGAGATGGGGAGCACTCCAGGGCCATATACTTTTCCATCTAGCCAGAGAAATCTCGAAAGAAGGCATTCAGAGGCTAGCAAAATCAGATTTTCTTTAATAGTAGGGTGCATCTAGTCCCACTTATCTTATAGAACGGGGCTATCTACCTATAGTAATATCATAACAAAAAGAAATCTCTGCCTAATTTTTTGGAAGCATGTGTTGATTGCATATATTGGTACGGTTTCATCCTGAGTGTATTAATAATATTATTAAGTTATAGAACAACAGTGTCTCCTTGTAGAAGGGACAGAAAAGAATATTTGTCAGAGAGGAAAACACAGGTAAGAGCAGTGCACAGACAGAAAGACAGAATGGGGGTTGAGGCTGGGAAAGAGATGTGGTCAGTGGGAGACTCTATGAATATTTGATGAATTCAGAAAGATTGATAAGCACTGTGGGGTGTTTTGAGTGACAACCCTTCCAAAAAAATATATGTATATATAAATAAATACAGAAGATATCAAAGATCTAGAATGGAAGTAAAATAACATAAAATCACATAGAAAATATCCAGAGCTCTCCATTGGCACAAGAAAAGTAAGCAGATGTAGGGAACAGCATACAATCAAGGACAGGAAAACAGCCATGAGCCTGCTGCCTACTTTATTTATGCCAGAGTCCTGAAAACCCAAGGTTTCAGAAGCTGCTGCTAATGAGACAAGAGCTGGATCTACACAGATGTCACTATGCAGGTAAGGGAGAAGCAGCAAGAACAACAAGATGATGTTCCAGTATTGTCATTTTAGCTTACTATATTAGACAACATCTCTCTCATGGCTAAGGGGAAAAATCAAAAATTTCCTACAGTTCTCAGGAAGATTGGAGTCCCTTATGATGCTCTCATCCTAGAACACAGTGAAAAATACAGTGAAAGGCTGATGTCACTTCAGGATTTAGTAAAATTTATAGAACCAATATTTATGAAAAGAGCAAGAAAAAGAAGTTGTTCAACTTGGGGGAAGATGTGAAAAAAAAAAAAAAGTCTAAACCTACAGTTGCACTGAATTGTGTAATTTCTCCATTTTCTTCAATTGATATAATTGTTCACTCATTCTCATGTGAACAAAATCTATATTAAAAGGTAATAAATAGAAAAGATTTGTTGGAATGAGAAATTTAAAAGGTGAAATAACATAACCTGCTTAGTAGAGAGTACATTTTCTGAGAGATATGAATAGTTAGAGGTAATAGGAGTGATCTGGGAGAGCACAATGTGTCATTACCAGGAATAAAGGGAGATAGTAAAGACAGGAAAAATACTACATTTGAGAAAAGCTACTTGTCAGTGATAGATTTCAAATTTTGTAACAACTTCCCAAGGGAAATGTTCCAACTCTGTCACTTGAGACTGTTAAAATGAGAAAAGGTAACACACAAGGTGTAGTATAAGCAACAATACTGTGTTTGTCCCCAGGGTTTGAAGTATGTGAACTGACAAATCTTTTCCATCTCTAATTTCTTTGATTTGTGGTCAAGTGAGAAGCAAAAGATGAACCAAATCCAGGTGACTGACATTTTTGATTTGGGTGAAAAATAGAGACCTTGTTACAAAATACTTTCATATATATACATATATATGTAAATATGTATGTATGATTACATATACACACTCTTCCAACTACAAGTAGAAAAGATTGCTTTTTTGGTTGTTTGCTTGCTCCTGGGGGAAAAAAAAAAAAAAAAGTAGAAAATGTTTTGTAGCCATAGGTAAAAACAGTCAGTTCCTATAGCAAGATTAGAAAATGAGTCAAAGAAGATTAAAAGTTCTCAGTCATCCAGGATAAACTGATAAACACTGTTACACTGTGCAGTGGCTGAAAGGAAGGCAACACATAGAGATGATCCAGGATAAAAACTTGAGGCTTGATGTACAAATAAAAGAGACAATATTAAGCATGAGATCCTAGTTTGTTTTTCCACTTAAGAAGGAATGTACACTGATACGTATGAAAGTATCTGACACAAAGCTTTTATTAGATCTTTAATGAGTTTTTAAATTGTTTTATAAATTTTAGTATTCCATATAATACTTAGTTTCATGTACTTACTGTGTACACACTATTAGACATAACTACAAAATTTATTATAATTAACATAGTAACTAGAAGTAAAAGTCCATGACACACAAAGACAACAACTGTGAAATATATAAATATGACTTTAATTTAATATTTAGTTAATAAAATGCAAAATATATTAGCATTAATATATTTTTTCTATACTAATAGCTACTTTAATACAACATTGTTGAACATCTCACAGGTTGCTAAACAAAATACATACGGGTAAAATACTGTTAATGCTGTAGGAATACTTTGTATGGAGTACAATGTTTCTATGAAGTAAAAGTAATATTAGAAAAAGATATGCAGTCCTAGCTGTCACATATGATTGATTTGGGCATGACATCACTGACAGACGTTTTCTGTCAACTTTTTAGGCCCCTAAATAAAGCAAAAGGCAATCTTCAGTGTCAATCCCTCATATTTTTATTTTATTTTATTTTTATTTTTATTTTTATTTTTGAAAGAGGCTTACGTATTTTATTAAGTTGTTTGTACTGGGTCTGGCTGGGATGTTAACTTTACCTGCAGCAGCCCATACAGTGCTGTGCTCTGCACTTGTAGCTAGAACAGCAGTGGTATCACACCAGTGTTGCGTCTGCTGCTGAGCAGTGCTGGACTCTCATCATCAGGACTCTCTCTAACCCTCCTAGGGGGTGGGCAAAAAAGTGAGAAAGGAACATCACCAGGGCAGCTGACCTAAACCAAACAAAGGGATATTCCATACCATATGATGTCACACAGCAATAAAAGGTGGAAAAAGAAAGAAGAGGGGAGGGGTGGGCTCTCGTTGCAAAAACGTCTGTCCTCCCAAACACCGGCTATGTGCGTTGAGGCCCTGCTTCAAGAACGTGGTCAAGCATCGCTCATTTGTGGCAAGTAGAGAGTAATTTCTTTCCTCTGCACTTCCACACAGCCTTTACTTGTTTTGTTTTTTTTTTTTTTTTTTCCCTTTTTCTCCTCCCTTTTCCCCTTTCCCTTTTAGTTAAATTGTTTAATTAACAATAATCTTTCCTTAATAATTATTTTTTCCCTTTAATTAAATTATCCTTATCTCAACCCGTGAGTTGTTCTTTCCTTTACTTCTTCCCCTCCTCTTCTAAGGACGGGGAGCGAGAGAGCGGTTGTGGTGGAGTTCAGCTGCCTAGCACGGTAAAACCACCACATAAGTATTTCTTGTATTTTCACTTTCAGCAGAGATTCCTCTAAGACTCAAGTTTTGCATCAGATCTTCTCTAAGAATTGGAAAAACGGATGTATAAACAGGAATCTGATTTTTGTCTGATCTGAGACCACACTCTCATGTCAGGACCTAGTGTTTCCTGACATTTTCTGACATGACAGAGGAATCAGCAAAAGAAAACATCTGTTTTTTTGTTACTGATAGCTTCCAGGTTATGCTTTCACTTCTAAGTGGAAAGAACTTCCCACTACAAGGTTTAAATATTTCAATATTACAAGTAGAAACCAAAGTCTTTTTCATTATTCACTGTAACTTCATGGGAAACTGGATTGACATTAGCATGAAACAAAGATCTGACCTGGCCTGCATAATGTGAGATGTTCTACCCACTGGAATTTTATTCCTACAAAATGTTGTTGATTGGCCTATCTTAAATTCATATTTCAGAATTAAGCCAAATTCATATTTCAGAATTAAGCCTCAAAATACATGGCCTGTTCTGAAACAGCTGACAAAAACAAGGCATTAGACAACGATTCTTTTTTGTTCCATTTCATTTAGTTTAATATATAGTTGATTACACATACAAGAGTCCCTTGGTCATAGCAGTTAGAAGAGCAGTGCCATCTTCTGTCTGCCACAGCTTTAAACAAGAAGAACGGGCTAGGTAGATCAAAAACAAAAACAAACAAAAACAAATCAAAACAAAAAAAAACATATGGGAATGGTAAGATACAAGATAATATCTTGATAACAACAGCTGTTTGATTTTGAGGTACTCAGAAGTATATCCCACGCTAATGTGACTGAATTAAGGGACTAGAAGTTGCATTTCAAATCACTTCTCAAAAACAACTTGTAAAGAAGTTGAATTTAGACCACACACAGCCATCACCCGCCAGTTACTGAAAGGCACAAAACATGCTCCTCATCTGCCTAGGTATGTCTAAGATGAGAAGAAAGTCCTTCAAAATTGAGACACAGATTTCTTTCACTGAGTGCCCAGAGCTGTGTTACTGCCATAAATTATGCAGTGCTCTATCTCGAAAAATTCTTCTCCTATCATTTTCATAGAATCATAGAATGGTTCAGGTTGGAAAGGACCTTAAAGATCACCTAGTTCTAATGTTTCTAACATGGGCAGGGATAACAGCCACTAGGTCAGATTGCCCAGGGCCTCATCCAACCTGGTCTTGAAAACCTCTAGACCAGGTTTAAAAGTTTGGAGAAGTTAGAAGCTAAAGGAGTAAAACTACTGTTTTTTTTTGTTGTTGTTGTTTAATACTTTATTTATTTATTTACTTAGAATTACATGCAAATAAGCATAAATAAAAGTTCCTGGTTCCTAGAAGGAGACTAAAGAAACATCTTCCATGTGACTTTTGGAACCAGGAAACTCTCATGTTATTTCTGGGTCCAAGAAAGAAAGACAGATTGAATACTTATAATTCTGAACATAAATATGAAGATAAATATACAACAGAATTGCAATTAATAGCAAGCATTTAAGAAAGAGATTACGTCTAAGTCAGTAAGACACCCCTTAGCAGTTAGAAAATGTGAATAGTCTGACTGCCCAGGCAGAGCTCATATCAGTTGGGAGGTACTACTCTGCTAAACATTGGAGAAAATTGAATTTTGGATACAGCCAGTTTGTGACCTGGAAGATTCAGTAGGAAATTCAGAAACCCTTTTACTGTGAAACACTGACACTTCTAGGTTTTATCACTTTGGAATGAGTGGATACTAAAAAGAATTTCAGTTCTCTCTTTAGTTTAATTATCCTCATAATATTTGATGTGACCAAGCAACTTGGTTGGTACTCTGAGGATTACATGATTAGAGAGATTAATGAAAAGGAAAATCTTCTTGATGACTACTTGATGGTTCTTAATTCTACTTGTTAATTAGGTTAGTAGTATTTGATTTGGGGGTACAATTTAGTCTACTGCAGCTTTAGTTTCATGTGTTGCTGAAATAAACTTCACATGCCAGAGTACATTCTAATATTAAAAATGTGCATTGAAATAATCCCTTTCAGGAGAGTGAATACTTGAATAAATTAGAGGGCATGCTATTTAGTAAGCTTATGTTCTTTTTCTTTTTCTTTTTCCTTTTTTTTTTTTTTTTTTTTAGTATATATATATTTAGATCTATTCTTTGTGAGACAGAATGCTTAAAAAACAGCAGTTGCAGAGCTTTGTGTTCTTTTTCAATTATTTAAAATTAGGAACCATGAGAGACGTACAATCCATTTGCTCACCTACCAAATCATAGCATGTTTTCTCATACCTCCATCCTCCTGTGTCTGATCAAAGATCACATTATTACAAATGCTTTTGAAATATAATGCTATCTAACATATATATGGTATTAAAAGAGATTTGCTGATGTATATAAACTTATGATCTAATGCATACTTTTTCTTTGATCAGGTCAACCTTCTTCCTTCTCTAAAAAAAAATAATTTTTTAAATAAAATTATAGTTAAAAATGCATCTTACTGCCCTAAACAAAATTATTGCTCTGCTCAGTCTCTCAATCTGCCCTGTATCCCAGTCTCCCTGTTGTTGGCACCTGGACATATGAGAGCCGGGGCCAGCTGCCACTCCAGCTGTAGGTACAGACCATCTTACGCACTCCCACATGGCTGGCCAGAACTCTCCTGGCTCCCCAGTGGGCAACCCTCCAATACAGGAAAGACACTGATGATGTTCTCAGTAGAGAACACCGAGATGGGAGCTGGATCTGGAGCACTTGCCCCCATAAGGAGAGGCGAGGAGAGGTGCTGTGCTTGTTCAGCCTGGAGCAGAAATAGTTTCAGGGGACCTAACAGCAGCCCCCATTGCCTATGCTGAAGTCATCAAGCAGACAGAGCTGCTCTCTGGGCACAGGTATGCAGATTAGGAAGGTAAGAGGCAACAAGCATAAGTTGAAACAAGATATAAGGACAAGGAGTTTTTGTGTTGTGTTCTTTCTTCCCTGTGAGGACAGTCAGGCAGTGGCACAGGTTGCCTAGAGAGGTTGTGTAGTGTCCATCCCTGGAGATTTTCAAGTGCTGACTCATGAAACCCTGAGCAACCTGGTCTGATCTCCCAGGTGACCCTGCTATGAGCAGGAAATTGGACTTGAGAATCTCTAAAATCCCTTCTAGCAGGAATTATCCTATGATCCTAAAAAAAATCTGTTCAGTCGGGCCCTTAATTATCTAAGCTGTTTCATTCCCTCTCTCAAGTGCATGCCCCCTGAATTTCATTTGATTTAATTATATCTCTAAAGAAAGACTGGACTATGCCTTAAAAATAGGGAATATTTCCAGAAATTGTATTTGAATCCACTTTACAGGATTGTAATACACATCATTCTTTGCCTTCCCCAAAACTTTGAAGAATTCAGGGCTTCTAAGGATCCTGCATTCATCTGTGAAGGTTCAGACTACTCTGTTTAATTTACCAATACATATCCTTAGACAGTGAAAGTGGAAATCTAGTAGAATACGATTTTTTTATGTTTTCTTTTTAAGAAAAATACCTCCTTAATATTTGAAAGTTCTTCAGATGTAATATTTTGATTATGCCTCTGATTAATAGTTTTGGCTCTGGTACTGAATTTGATAGGTTTCTAACAGTGTTATGTACCGACATTCTTGGGACTGTTTGCAGAATAGCAGTTATGTCAAGGTGACTGCATTATCAAGAAAAATTTCTTGATAAGTCACAGTGCTACCTCTATGACAATACTTGCATTAAATGGTATTAGTTGGTAAGAGCAAGGGAAACAGAGTAAGTCTATCCAACAACCTGTACAAATGCCCTCCCAATGGACACAGACGTGCCAGTGGAAGAGATTACTTCCAGTTCTTTACTGTTGCCAGCAGAACAGTAAGTGTCTTTCATTTTCTTCAGGCAAAAATCAGCCAGAGTTCTCTACACAGGATATATTGGCTCCAGCTTGTCTGATTGCTCTCAATTGAAGCATACTGCAAGGTATGCATATGAACTAAGGTCCTGACAGATCAGTGGCGGCAATAACTTCTAGCAGGGCACTGAAGGTGAGCAACTAGAATAGTGATTTATTGTCATAGCTTGGTCTGGAAGAAACCATTCTTGGCCTTAGCTAATGTGCTAACTGTTCCTTTGTCTACAAATATGAAGAATATGAACAAATATTGTTTTGTTTTGTTTTCCAGAATCTTCTTCCACCTCTGTGGTAGGACTTTTTTGTTTTTCCATAATTTATTACTTCAAAAGCTGTGGGGAAAGACTATCAATTCATTCTGAGTTTGAACTTTCTCTGGATGTGTTTCAGATCACAAAAAGTGAAAAAAGAAAAAGACTCCACCCAGCAACAGATAACCTTCTTATATCTGCCTGGCTCACCTCTCTTAACATTAGGAGTCAATTTACAACTTTAAAAAATTATTTTCTTGATAGTAATACACTTGAGGTTTAGGAGTTATCACTTGGTTAAATTCCCATGCTTATACCACTGTATGAAAATCAATTCATCTGTGTCATCTTGGATTTGTTTGTAATTTACTTTCTAAGATTAGATATTGCTTCCTCTAATCCCAAGATTGTTTTAATGATTCCTTGCTTATCTATTTGCAACATGGGCAAATTTTGTCAAATGATTTGCTATCTCTCAGATGGAAAAATAATAAAATAAAAACACAACAACTTGTGTATTCTTCCCCCTTGAAAGAGCATTTGAAGGCAAATAGCAAAGGTACCTGACAGATGTGCTCAAAAAAGCTTTGGAGAAGGAATTCAGAAGATGTTTTTAATCCTGTAAGTTAGTCTGTTATTTTGTGAAATTCTCAATACCAGTTTATACTTGAAGGAACTCTAGTTATCCATCAAGAAAAAGTAGTATGAAAAGATGTGAGATACTGGAAGGTGATATAAGAGCCCCCAAAATCGGTTCAGTACAGCAAAAAATCCAAACTGAGAGAGGTGTAAGTGAACCTCTAAGCACAGTGCTTGTGTTTGTAACTTTGCTAAGCTCACCCATAAAACACGGGTCTATTTTAAGCACACATTAAATAGCACTAGTCTTAGGAGCTAGAACAATATTAGTTGCACAGGGGTATTATGTATCTTTACTAGCAGGAAGATTTGCATGCACACTCAGATTCTCAGGCAAAGATGTTATACAGATTGAAACTACCAACCGGATGCAATGGATTTGTTTTTATTTATTTCAATGAAAAATGTGACTACTTGCAAATTCATGTTGGGTGTTGCAATGTTTCAGCCAGGAAAAAGAAAAAAAAAAAAAAAAAAAAAGGATGAAAAGCTGTAAAAGTAAAATATCTATTTTTGGCATGTTGATTATTTCTTTTGAAATGAATTTCTGCAGAAATTTTCCACTGATAAAAAAAAACAACAGTGTTTCAACTAAAAACTAAACAAAAAGAAATCTTATTATTGTAACAGTAAGGAAAAAAAATCTTGCCCCAAAGAGTTTCTTTTTAATATTTTAGCTAGCTAGGGAATTGACAAAATAAATAAGTGCACAGTTGTAATGTAGGTTCTTTGTCTCGTGGTTTTCCTCAGCTCCTACAGTATCTTCTATGTCATCATGTGAAGAATACAAGAGAGGACATAGCACACATACACTGTGTGTGCTTCCATCTCCAATTATTTGGGAGTGAGTTGAAAAGTCAGAGTGTTTCCTGTGTCCAGGAAAGGTGACTCAGAGAAAAGCAAACTTGAAGAAGAGCCTTAATTATTATCCAAAATAGGAATGTGAGCAGGTTTCTAAAAGGCCTTGTCAGGGATAGATATTTGGAAGAAGATAAGAGAGCAATGCAGGGAGTTAGAGCAGTGGAATGATACCATCTGAGAAACGAAAAGAGAATTATTTTAGTGACAGTTGCTGGATGAAGTTGAGGGGTGAAATAACAGAAACAAAAGGTTATGTAGTAAGTGACCGCAGTAGTCAAGGTAACAAAATTTGACGCCCAGCAATTTACTTGTCCTACTGAAAAAAAAGTTGTGTAAGAAAAAAAAAAAAAAAAGAAAAGGAAAAGGAAAAGGAAAAGAAAAAAGGGAAAGAAAAAAAGGGAAGGAAAAAAAGGGAAGGAAAAAAAGGGAAGGGAAGGGAAGGGAAGGGAAGGGAAGGGAAGGGAAGGGAAGGGAAGGGAAGGGAAGGGAAGGGAAGGGA